>NC_052334.1:35277169-35279669 GCF_016432855.1 Salvelinus namaycush
ACACAGAGACCCAGTGTTCACTGTAAGAGAATTAGCTACGTAAACACTCACTCCTGTACATCTACTTATTTCCACTGAGTAGTGTGTGTGTTTCTGTGTGTGTGTTTCTGTGTGTGTTTCTGTGTGTGTGTTTCTGTGTGTGTTTGTTTGTGTTTCTGTGTGTGTGTTTCTGTGTGTGTGTGTGTGCTTTTTGTATTCTGTAACATACCTGTGTGAGCATGAAACAGATTGTGAAGGAACGAACCTCTCGTCTTCCCCTTCACCTCCTCTTCCAGACTGCACCTCTCTATTCCCACAATGTAACGGTCTTGTGTCCTTAAATAACACACAAACTCACACACCCACCCAACACACACACACAATTCAGTCCCATTCAAAATCCTATTTTCCCTAACCCTAAACCTAAACCTAAAGCGTACCCTAACCTGTACCCTTACCCTTAACCCTAACCCAAAAACCTAACCTTAACCTTAACCCTAAACCTAACCCTAGCTCCTAACCCTAACCCTATAACTAACCCTAGCTCCTAACCCTAACCCCAAAACTAACCCTAGTTCCTAACCCTAACCCTAACACTAATTCTAACCTTAACCCTAAACCCCCTAGAAATAGTATTTGATCTTGTGGTAGGTTGGACAATAGAACGATTCAAAATTCACCCAAGGCTGAAAAACAGCAAAAGAACCTTGGCTAAGCTGGAACTCTGGCGCGAGCCCATAGCAAATGAAATGGATGGATGGAATGGAATCGAATGTTCGCAGAGCCTGTTTTGACTGGAGTGATGCTTAGAATTCCATTTTGCCTAAATGGCACGAAAAAATTTATCCCTTTTTATTTTACCAGTACAATCTGTTTCTTCGGACGAAACTGGAAAAAAACGACTTGTGTAGAAAGTTAACATCCGCACCTCGATGGTTTCAAATGAAAAAATATTAACTTCTGACTATTTCTGATCTAGTGAACGATGACAAACGAGCTTGCTGCCCAGACTTCCATAATTACAAAGAGGAGATTCTCATGATTAAAATGGCATCCGACTTGAAAAAATCGAAATATACACATTGCGAGATATTTGGCACAATAGACAGACATGCCTATATTTCCCTTATAGGAATCAATGGAACGACCTCAGATTTCCATGAGTAATTTTTTGTTTTTGTTCACATTTTAACTATAAACAACGTGAGCAGGTCTCATTGCCAACAATAGCGAAGCAGGCATTGTGACGTAGAGCAATAAGCTGGGAATAGAACGTTCGGAAGGCGAGTTGGTGCTACCGTGCTCAATAGAACTAATATGAGCTGGCAGGGTGAAAAATGACCTAAAACAAGGCCTGTTTTTTTGTGATTACTTCAAAACGATGGCAAGCAGCTGGGAAATATGGTCATATTATGAAACTGGGCTCCACAGCGGAAGCAATGAACTAGCTTTTATCAGAAAAAAGCACTGTTAAAAATGTCATGTGTCCAGCCTTCTTGTGGGGACTAACAAAATGTCCCCAGTTGGTCAAATTTTGGTTCGTTTACTATTCTTGTGGGGACTTCCGGTCTCCACAAGAATAGTTAAACACGTCCACGCACAAACAGATATAGGAGCAGGGAGCAGTATTCAGTAAACAGAATAAATAATGCAGTATTTGAAACTGGCCTTGGATAACGTGTCATCTGTAAATTGTTAATTTTCTCACTTGATGTGTTTTATTTCTGTGAGGACAATGTGCTAACTGTAAATCTCATTGCTGGCCTAACTCATTCCCATGTCTGGAGCCACACAGAGAAAAAACAGAGCAGTAAAACTACCCTTAACCCTCTCCTCACAAACACTGTGACATCAGGGTTACACTAACGTTATTCTTACAGCTGGAACCCCCTCCACTATAACTGATGGATGGCTCTCAGCTTACAGTGTGTGTGTGGTATGTGGGGCCCCATGGTGGGGGGGGGGGGCAGACTAACTCTACTCCACAAATGGGGGGAGAGGGAGACCAGTAAAGGGAGGGAGGGATGTAGATGGGGGGAGGGAGATCGGGAGGTGAGAGCAAGCAGGGGGTGATATTGAGACCTAGTAAAAAGAAGAGGAGGAAAGAGAGGAGAAAGAATAGAGATGTAATGGAGAGAATGCTGTGACTTTATGTTCCCCTCCACTTACTCTGGCGCATGAAGGAGAATGATGATGGACTGTGTGTGTGTGTGTGTGTGTGTGTGTGTGTGTGTGTGTGTGTGTGTGTGTGTGTGTGTGTGTGTGTGTGTGTGTGTGTGTGTGTGTGTGTGTGTGTGTGTGTGTGTGTGTGTGTGTGTGTGTGTGTGTGTGTGTGTGTGTGAACAGTGGGGGAAGGTCAACCAAACAGAGGTTATAAACAACATCAGAAACACTCTGCTATCATTTACACCGCCATAGTTCACACACACACACACACACACACACACACACACACACACACACACACACACACACACACACACACACACACACACACACACACACGCACGCACGCACGCAC
>NC_052334.1:35284669-35312860 GCF_016432855.1 Salvelinus namaycush
GTATAGGGGTAAGGGGACAGGGATACTGGAGTGATGGAGGTAGATATGTATAGAGGTAAGGTGACAGGGATACTGGAGTGATGGAGGTAGATATGTATAGGGGTAAGGAGACAGGGATAATGGAGTGATGGAGGTAGATATGTATAGGGGTAAGGGGACAGGGATACTGGAGTGATGGAGGTAGGTATGTATAGGGGTAAGGTGACAGGGATACTGGAGTGATGGAGGTAGATATGTATAGATGGAAGGTGACAGGGATACTGGAGTGATGGAGGTAGATATGTATAGAGGTAAGGGGACAGGGATACTGGAGTGATGGAGGTAGATATGTATAGGGGTAAGGTGACAGGGATACTGGAGTGATGGAGGTAGATATGTATAGGGGTAAGGTGACAGGGATACTGGAGTGATGGAGGTAGATATGTATAGGGGTAAGGTGACAGGGATACTGGAGTGATGGAGGTAGATAGTGATGGAGGTAGATATGTATAGGGGTAAGGTGACAGGGATACTGGAGTGATGGAGGTAGATAGTGATGGAGGTAGATATGTATAGGGGGAAGGTGACAGGGATACTGGAGTGATGGAGGTAGATATGTATAGGGGTAAGGTGACAGGGATACTTGAGTGATGGAGGTAGATATGTATAGGGTAAGGTGACAGGGATACTGGAGTGATGGAGGTAGATATGTATAGAGGGAAGGTGACAGGGATACTGGAGTGATGGAGGTAGATATGTATAGAGGTAAGGGGACAGGGATACTGGAGTGATGGAGGTAGATATGTATAGAGGGAAGGTGACAGGGATACTGGAGTGATGGAGGTAGATATGTATAGGGGTAAGGTGACAGGGATACTGGAGTGATGGAGGTAGATATGTATAGGGGTAAGGTGACAGGGATACTGGAGTGATGGAGGTAGATATGTATAGGGGTAAGGTGACAGGGATACTGGAGTGATGGAGGTAGATATGTATAGGGGTAAGGTGACAGGGATACTGGAGTGATGGAGGTAGATAGTGATGGAGGTAGATATGTATAGGGGTAAGGTGACAGGGATACTGGAGTGATGGAGGTAGATAGTGATGGAGGTAGATATGTATAGGGGGAAGGTGACAGGGATACTGGAGTGATGGAGGTAGATATGTATAGAGGTAAGGTGACAGGGATACTGGAGTGATGGAGGTAGATATGTATAGGGGTAAGGGGACAGGGATACTTGAGTGATGGAGGTAGATAGTGATGGAGGTAGATATGTATAGGGGGAAGGGAACAGGGATACTGGAGTGATGGAGGTAGATATGTATAGGGGTAAGGTGACAGGGATACTGGAGTGATGGAGGTAGATATGTATAGGGGTAAGGGGACAGGGATACTGGAGTGATGGAGGTAGATATGTATAGAGGTAAGGTGACAGGGATACTGGAGTGATGGAGGTAGATATGTATAGGGGTAAGGAGACAGGGATAATGGAGTGATGGAGGTAGATATGTATAGGGGTAAGGGGACAGGGATACTGGAGTGATGGAGGTAGGTATGTATAGGGGTAAGGTGACAGGGATACTGGAGTGATGGAGGTAGATATGTATAGATGGAAGGTGACAGGGATACTGGAGTGATGGAGGTAGATATGTATAGAGGTAAGGGGACAGGGATACTGGAGTGATGGAGGTAGATATGTATAGGGGTAAGGTGACAGGGATACTGGAGTGATGGAGGTAGATATGTATAGGGGTAAGGTGACAGGGATACTGGAGTGATGGAGGTAGATATGTATAGGGGTAAGGTGACAGGGATACTGGAGTGATGGAGGTAGATAGTGATGGAGGTAGATATGTATAGGGGTAAGGTGACAGGGATACTGGAGTGATGGAGGTAGATAGTGATGGAGGTAGATATGTATAGGGGGAAGGTGACAGGGATACTGGAGTGATGGAGGTAGATATGTATAGGGGTAAGGTGACAGGGATACTTGAGTGATGGAGGTAGATATGTATAGGGTAAGGTGACAGGGATACTGGAGTGATGGAGGTAGATATGTATAGAGGGAAGGTGACAGGGATACTGGAGTGATGGAGGTAGATATGTATAGAGGTAAGGGGACAGGGATACTGGAGTGATGGAGGTAGATATGTATAGAGGGAAGGTGACAGGGATACTGGAGTGATGGAGGTAGATATGTATAGGGGTAAGGTGACAGGGATACTGGAGTGATGGAGGTAGATATGTATAGGGGTAAGGTGACAGGGATACTGGAGTGATGGAGGTAGATATGTATAGGGGTAAGGTGACAGGGATACTGGAGTGATGGAGGTAGATATGTATAGGGGTAAGGTGACAGGGATACTGGAGTGATGGAGGTAGATAGTGATGGAGGTAGATATGTATAGGGGTAAGGTGACAGGGATACTGGAGTGATGGAGGTAGATAGTGATGGAGGTAGATATGTATAGGGGGAAGGTGACAGGGATACTGGAGTGATGGAGGTAGATATGTATAGAGGTAAGGTGACAGGGATACTGGAGTGATGGAGGTAGATATGTATAGGGGTAAGGGGACAGGGATACTTGAGTGATGGAGGTAGATAGTGATGGAGGTAGATATGTATAGGGGGAAGGGGACAGGGATACTGGAGTGATGGAGGTAGATATGTATAGGGGTAAGGTGACAGGGATACTGGAGTGATGGAGGTAGATATGTATAGGGGTAAGGTGACAGGGATACTGGAGTGATGGAGGTAGATATGTATAGGGGTAAGGGGACAGGGATACTGGAGTGATGGAGGTAGATATGTATAGGGGTAAGGTGACAGGGATACTGGAGTGATGGAGGTAGATATGTATAGAGGTAAGGTGACAGGGATACTGGAGTGATGGAGGTAGATATGTATAGGGGTAAGGTGACAGGGATACTGGAGTGATGGAGGTAGATATGTATAGGGGTAAGGTGACAGGGATACTGGAGTGATGGAGGTAGATATGTATAGGGGTAAGGGGACAGGGATACTGGAGTGATGGAGGTAGATATGTATAGAGGTAAGGTGACAGGGATACTGGAGTGATGGAGGTAGATATGTATAGGGGTAAGGGGACAGGGATAATGGAGTGATGGAGGTAGATATGTATAGGGGTAAGGGGACAGGGATACTGGAGTGATGGAGGTAGGTATGTATAGGGGTAAGGTGACAGGGATACTGGAGTGATGGAGGTAGATATGTATAGGGGTAAGGTGACAGGGATACTGGAGTGATGGAGGTAGATATGTATAGGGGTAAGGTGACAGGGATACTGGAGTGATGGAGGTAGATATGTATAGAGGGAAGGTGACAGGGATACTGGAGTGATGGAGGTAGATATGTATAGAGGTAAGGGGACAGGGATACTGGAGTGATGGAGGTAGATATGTATAGAGGGAAGGTGACAGGGATACTGGAGTGATGGAGGTAGATATGTATATGGGGAAGGGGACAGGGATACTGGAGTGATGGACGTAGATATGTATAGAGGTAAGGTGACAGGGATACTGGAGTGATGGAGGTAGATATGTATAGGGGTAAGGTGACAGGGATACTGGAGTGATGGAGGTAGATATGTATAGGGGTAAGGTGACAGGGATACTGGAGTGATGGAGGTAGATATGTATAGAGGGAAGGTGACAGGGATACTGGAGTGATGGAGGTAGATATGTATAGGGGTAAGGTGACAGGGATACTGGAGTGATGGAGGTAGATATGTATAGGGGTAAGGTGACAGGGATACTGGAGTGATGGAGGTAGATATGTATAGGGGTAAGGTGACAGGGATACTGGAGTGATGGAGGTAGATATGTATAGGGGTAAGGTGACAGGGATACTGGAGTGATGGAGGTAGATATGTATAGAGGGAAGGTGACAGGGATACTGGAGTGATGGAGGTAGATATGTATAGGGTAAGGTGACAGGGATACTGGAGTGATGGAGGTAGATATGTATAGGGGTAAGGTGACAGGGATACTGGAGTGATGGAGGTAGATATGTATAGGGGTAAGGTGACAGGGATACTGGAGTGATGGAGGTAGATATGTATAGAGGGAAGGTGACAGGGATACTGGAGTGATGGAGGTAGATATGTATAGGGGTAAGGTGACAGGGATACTGGAGTGATGGAGGTAGATATGTATAGGGGTAAGGTGACAGGGATACTGGAGTGATGGAGGTAGATATGTATAGGGGTAAGGTGACAGGGATACTGGAGTGATGGAGGTAGATATGTATAGGGGTAAGGTGACAGGGATACTGGAGTGATGGACGTAGATATGTATAGGGGTAAGGTGACAGGGATACTGGAGTGATGGAGGTAGATATGTATAGAGGGAAGGTGACAGGGATACTGGAGTGATGGAGGTAGATATGTATAGTGATGGAGGTAGATATGTATAGGGGGAAGGTGACAGGGATACTGGAGTGATGGAGGTAGATATGTATAGGGGGAAGGTGACAGGGATACTGGAGTGATGGAGGTAGATATGTATAGAGGTAAGGTGACAGGGATACTGGAGTGATGGAGGTAGATATGTATAGGGGTAAGGGGACAGGGATACTTGAGTGATGGAGGTAGATAGTGATGGAGGTAGATATGTATAGGGGGAAGGGGACAGGGATACTGGAGTGATGGAGGTAGATATGTATAGGGGTAAGGTGACAGGGATACTGGAGTGATGGAGGTAGATATGTATAGGGGTAAGGTGACAGGGATACTGGAGTGATGGAGGTAGATATGTATAGAGGTAAGGTGACAGGGATACTGGAGTGATGGAGGTAGATATGTATAGCGGTAAGGTGACAGGGATACTGGAGTGATGGAGGTAGATATGTATAGGGGTAAGGTGACAGGGATACTGGAGTGATGGAGGTAGATATGTATAGGGGTAAGGGGACAGGGATACTGGAGTGATGGAGGTAGATATGTATAGAGGTAAGGTGACAGGGATACTGGAGTGATGGAGGTAGATATGTATAGGGGTAAGGGGACAGGGATAATGGAGTGATGGAGGTAGATATGTATAGGGGTAAGGGGACAGGGATACTGGAGTGATGGAGGTAGGTATGTATAGGGGTAAGGTGACAGGGATACTGGAGTGATGGAGGTAGATATGTATAGATGGAAGGTGACAGGGATACTGGAGTGATGGAGGTAGATATGTATAGAGGTAAGGGGACAGGGATACTGGAGTGATAGAGGTATATATGTATAGGGGTAAGGTGACAGGGATACTGGAGTGATGGAGGTAGATATGTATAGGGGTAAGGTGACAGGGATACTGGAGTGATGGAGGTAGATATGTATAGGGGTAAGGTGACAGGGATACTGGAGTGATGGAGGTAGATATGTATAGGGTAAGGTGACAGGGATACTGGAGTGATGGAGGTAGATATGTATAGAGGGAAGGTGACAGGGATACTGGAGTGATGGAGGTAGATATGTATAGGGGTAAGGTGACAGGGATACTGGAGTGATGGAGGTAGATATGTATAGGGGTAAGGTGACAGGGATACTGGAGTGATGGAGGTAGATATGTATAGGGGTAAGGTGACAGGGATACTGGAGTGATGGAGGTAGATATGTATAGGGGTAAGGTGACAGGGATACTGGAGTGATGGAGGTAGATATGTATAGAGGGAAGGTGACAGGGATACTGGAGTGTTGGAGGTAGATATGTATAGAGGTAAGGGGACAGGGATACTGGAGTGATGGAGGTAGATATGTATAGAGGGAAGGTGACAGGGATACTGGAGTGATGGAGTTAGATATGTATATGGGGAAGGGGACAGGGATACTGGAGTGATGGACGTAGATATGTATAGAGGTAAGGTGACAGGGATACTGGAGTGATGGAGGTAGATATGTATAGGGGTAAGGTGACAGGGATACTGGAGTGATGGAGGTAGATATGTATAGGGGTAAGGTGACAGGGATACTGGAGTGATGGAGGTAGATATGTATAGAGGGAAGGTGACAGGGATACTGGAGTGATGGAGGTAGATATGTATAGGGGTAAGGTGACAGGGATACTGGATTGATGGAGGTAGATATGTATAGGGGTAAGGTGACAGGGATACTGGAGTGATGGAGGTAGATATGTATAGGGGTAAGGTGACAGGGATACTGGAGTGATGGAGGTAGATATGTATAGGGGTAAGGTGACAGGGATACTGGAGTGATGGAGGTAGATATGTATAGGGGTAAGGTGACAGGGATACTGGAGTGATGGAGGTAGATATGTATAGGGGTAAGGTGACAGGGATACTGGAGTGATGGGGGTAGATATGTATACGGTGACAGGGATACTGGAGTGATGGAGGTAGATATGTATAGGGGTAAGGTGACAGGGATACTGGAGTGATGGAGGTAGATATGTATAGGGGTAAGGTGACAGGGATACTGGAGTGATGGAGGTAGATATGTATAGAGGGAAGGTGACAGGGATACTGGAGTGATGGAGGTAGATATGTATAGGGGTAAGGTGACAGGGATACTGGAGTGATGGAGGTAGATATGTATAGGGGTAAGGTGACAGGGATACTGGAGTGATGGAGGTAGATATGTATAGGGGTAAGGTGACAGGGATACTGGAGTGATGGAGGTAGATATGTATAGGGGTACGGTGACAGGGATACTGGAGTGATGGAGGTAGATATGTATAGGGGTAAGGTGACAGGGATACTGGAGTGATGGAGGTAGATATGTATAGGGGGAAGGTGACAGGGATACTGGAGTGATGGAGGTAGATATGTATAGGGTAAGGAGACAGGGATACTGGAGTGATGGAGGTAGATATGTATAGAGGGAAGGTGACAGGGATACTGGAGTGATGGAGGTAGATATGTATAGGGTAAGGTGACAGGGATACTGGAGTGATGGAGGTAGATATGTATAGGGGTAAGGTGACAGGGATACTGGAGTGATGGAGGTAGATATGTATAGAGGGAAGGTGACAGGGATACTGGAGTGATGGAGGTAGATATGTATAGGGTAAGGTGACAGGGATACTGGAGTGATGGAGGTAGATATGTATAGAGGGAAGGTGACAGGGATACTGGAGTGATGGGGGTAGATATGTATAGGGTAAGGTGACAGGGATACTGGAGTGATGGAGGTAGATATGTATAGGGTAAGGTGACAGGGATACTGGAGTGATGGAGGTAGATATGTATAGGGGTAAGGTGACAGGGATACTGGAGTGATGGAGGTAGATATGTATAGGGGTAAGGTGACAGGGATACTGGAGTGATGGAGGTAGATATGTATAGGGGTAAGGTGACAGGGATACTGGAGTGATGGAGGTAGCTATGTATAGAGGTAAGGTGACTAGGCAACAGGATGTAAGATAAACAGATTAGCAGCAGCTTGTATGTGTGTGTGTGTGTGTGTGTGTGTGTGTGTGTGTGTGTGTGTGTGTGTGTGTGTGTGTGTGTGTGTGTGTGTGTGTGTGTGTGTGTGAGTGTGTAGAGTCCGTATGAATGAAGGAATTACATTTGATTTCTGTGTCCAATCGCCAGTTGGCAACCCATCCCATTGACACATAAACAAACATTACAATAATTCACTGTGAAAATTCAGTGATAATTCTTCTTCAGGTGTTCTCTGCAGTGAGCATCACATAAAGAGTGAAAACATTTAAGATAAAAATCAATACATAATCGTAAATAAGGTTATCCAAACAATAATCACATCCCTAGAGCAGTAACAAAATATACATACATACTGTATACAGACATACATACATAGACACTGTATATATACACATACATACATTCATACATATATACGGGATTGATGTGTGTGTGTGTGTGTGTGTGTGTGTGTATGTGTGTGTTTTTTTAACGTGCTGTAGTAAAAGCCCCACTGCATACACTCACCAGGTGGTCTTGTGGCCTTAAATAACACACACACACACACACACACACACACACACACACACACACACACACACACACACACACACACACACACACACACACACACACACACACACACACACACACACACCACTCACATACAAGCTGCTGCTACTCTGTTCATCTTACATAACATATACGGATAAATGAATACAGAAGATTTAAAAGGCATTTGAACCTAGTCTGGCACAAAGAGAAGATTCATGTGGAAGAATAACAAATACACAATCTATATACACACGTGCCATTTACCACCTAGAAGCTAAATATTTGTATAATTTAATTATAGGTAGCCCTTTTTCTTTTATTCCAGGCTTTATCTAAATATTCTGCAAACGGAAATACACAATGGACAAAAAATAATTTCCGTTTCTCCTCATCGCTCAGCCACATAATGCCAGGGTATATCTGGTGTGCTTTCTGGAATAAGAGCAAGCGTATATCCTGGTAGAAAGGGCAATAGAGGATAAAATGAGTTTCATTGTAACGGTCGTCTTGTGGTGAATGAGCGGACCAAGGCGCAGCGGGTGATGAATACATAATGAATATTTATTAACAGAACGACGAAACACGAAAACTCTTTAACAAACTTCAAAACAAATAAACGACGTAGACTGACCTAAAACATGAGAACTTACAAATACACGAAGAACGCACGAACAGGTACAGACTACAAAAAAACGCTACAGTCCCGTGTGGTACGAACATACATACAGACACGGAAGACAATCACCCAACCAACAAACAGTGTGAAACAGCCTACCTATATATGATTCTCAATCAGAGGAAATGAAAAACACCTGTCCCTGATTGAGAACCATATAAGGCTAACAGACAATGAACCTAAACATAGAAACACATAACATAGAATGCCCACCCCAACTCACGCCCTGACCAACTAAACACATACAAAAACAAGAGAAAACAGGTCAGGAACGTGACATAACCCCCCCCTCAAGGTGCGAACTCCGGGCGCACCACCAAAAGTCTAGGGGAGGGTCTGGGTGGGCATCTGTCCACAGTGGCGGCTCAGGCCCTGGGCGTGGTCCCCATCCCACCATAGTCAATCCCCGCTTTTGTAGCCTCCTCCCAATGACCACCCTCCAAATTAACCCCACTGGATTAAGGGGCAGCACCGGACTAAGGGGCAGCACCGGAATGAGGGGAAGCTCCGGACTGAGGGACGGTAGCTCCGGACTGAGGGACGGCAGCTCCGGACTGAGGGACGGCAGCTCCGGACTGAGGGACGGCAGCTCCGGACTGAGGGACGGCAGCTCCGGACTGAGGGACGGCTCTGGCTGCTCATGGCTGGCTGATGGCTCTGGCTGCTCATGGCTGGCTGACGGCTCTGGCTGCTCATGGCTGGCTGACGGCTCTGGCTGCTCATGGCTGGCTGACGGCTCTGGCTGCTCATGGCTGGCTGACGGCTCTGGCTGCTCATGGCTGGCTGACGGCTCTGGCTGCTCATGGCTGGCTGACGGCTCTGGCTGCTCATGGCTGGCTGACGGCTCTGGCTGCTCATGGCTGACTGACGGCTCTGGCGGCTCCTGTCTGGCGGAAGGCTCTGGCGGCTCCTGTCTGGCGGAAGGCTCTGGCTGCTCCTGTCTGGCGGAAGGCTCTGGCTGCTCCTGTCTGGCGGAAGGCTCTGGCTGCTCCTGTCTGGCGGAAGGCTCTGGCTGCTCCTGTCTGGCGGAAGGCTCTAGCGGCTCCTGTCTGGCGGACGGCTCTAGCGGCTCCTGTCTGGCGGACGGCTCTGAAGGCTCATGACAGACGGGCGGCTTTGAAGGCTCGGGACAGACGGGCGGCTTTGACGGCTCGGGACAGACGGGCGGCTCTGATGGCTCGGGACAGACGGGCAGCTCTGACGGCTCGGGACAGACGGGCAGCTCTGACGGCTCGGGACAGACGGGCAGCTCTGACGGCTCGGGACAGACGAGCAGCTCTGACGGCTCGGGACAGACGAGCAGCTCTGACGGCTCGGGACAGACGAGCAGCTCTGATGGCTCGGGACAGACGGGCAGCTCTGACGGTGCTTGGCAGACGGGCAGCTCTGACGGTGCTTGGCAGACGGGCAGCTCTGACGGTGCTTGGCAGACGGGCAGCTCTGACCGGCTGTGGCGCACTGTAGGCCTGGTGCGTGGTGCCGGAACTGGAGGTACCGGGCTAAGGACACGCACCTTCAGGCTAGTGCGGGGAGCAGCAACAGGACGCACAGGACTCTGGAGACGCACAGGAGGCTTGGTGCGTGGTGTAGGCACTGGTGGTAATGGGCTGGAGACACGCACCACAGGGCTAGTGCGTGGAGGAGGAACAGGGCTCTGGAGACGCACAGGAAGCCTGATGCGTGGTGTAGGCACTGGTGGTACTGGGCTGGGGCGGGGAGATGGCGCCGGAAATACCGGACCGTGCAGGCGTACTGGCTCCCTTGAGCACTGAGCCTGCCCAACCTTACCTGGTTGTATGCTCCCCATCGCCCGACCAGTGTGGGGAGGTGGAATAACCCGCACCGGGCTATGTAGGCGAACCGGGGACACCATGCGTAAGGCTGGTGCCATGTAAGCCGGCCCGAGGAGACGCACTGGAGACCAGACGCGTTGAGCCGGCTTCATGGCACCTGGCTCAATACTCAATCTAGCCCGGCCGATACGAGGAGCTGGTATGTACCACACCGGGCTATGCACACGTACAGGAGACACCATGCGCTCTACTGCGTAACACGGTGTCTGCCCGTACTCTCGCTCTCCACGGTAAGTACAGGGAGTAGGCGCAGGTCTCCTACCTGACTTCGCCACACTCCCTTTTAGCCACCCCCCCAAGAAATTTTTGGGCTTGATTAACAGGCTTCCAGCCTCGCCTCCGTGCTGCCTCCTCATACCACCGCCTCTCGGCTTTAGCTGCCTCCAGCTCTTCACGAGGGCGGCGATATTCTCCAGGTTGAGCCCAAGGTCCCTTACCATCCAGTATTTCCTCCCATGTCCAGTAATCCTGTGTAGGTGGGTCCTGTTGCTGTTTCACACGCTGCTTGGTCCTTTTGGGTTGGGTGATTCTGTAACGGTCGTCTTGTGGTGAATGAGCGGACCAAGGCGCAGCGGGTGATGAATACATAATGAATATTTATTAACAGAACGACGAAACACGAAAACTCTTTAACAAACTACAAAACAAATAAACGACGTAGACTGACCTAAAACATGAGAACTTACAAATACACGAAGAACGCACGAACAGGTACAGACTACAAAAAAACGCTACAGTCCCGTGTGGTACGAACATACATACAGACACGGAAGACAATCACCCAACCAACAAACAGTGTGAAACAGCCTACCTATATATGATTCTCAATCAGAGGAAATGAAAAACACCTGTCCCTGATTGAGAACCATATAAGGCTAACAGACAATGAACCTAAACATAGAAACACATAACATAGAATGCCCACCCCAACTCACGCCCTGACCAACTAAACACATACAAAAACAAGAGAAAACAGGTCAGGAACGTGACAT
Organism: Salvelinus namaycush; assembly: GCF_016432855.1. Lineage (NCBI taxonomy): Eukaryota > Metazoa > Chordata > Actinopteri > Salmoniformes > Salmonidae > Salvelinus > Salvelinus namaycush. The sequence continues at coordinate 35,296,113 of NC_052334.1, forward strand.
TCATTCTCTATTTCTTCGAGGTCACAATAGTTACATAGTCTTTCCTCTTCCATTTCACCACGATACCTGTTTCAATACGCAGAGGCAATATCCCTGATCTTACCTGTTTCAATACACAGAGGCAATATCCCTGATCATACCTGTTTCAATATGCAGAGGCAATATCCATGATCTTACCTGTTTCAATACGCAGAGACAATATCCCTGATCTTACCTGTTTCAATACACAGAGGCAATATCCCTGATCTGACCTGTTTCAATACGCAGAGGTAATATCCCTGATCTTACCTGTTTCAATACGCAGAGACAATATCCCTGATCTGACCTGTTTCAATACGCAGAGGCAATATCCCTGATCTGACCTGTTTCAATACGCAGACGCAATATCCATGATCTTACCTGTTTCAAAACGTAGAGACAATATCCCTGATCTTACCTGTTTCAATACGCAGAGACAATATCCCTGATCTTACCTGTTTCAATACGCAGAGGCAATATCCATGATCTTAGCTTTGCATATAGCGATCTATTGCTTTTAGGTAGGTTATACATAATATACAGTAGGAGTCAAAAGTTTGGCACGCCTACTCATTCCAGGGTTTTTCTTTATTTGTACTATTTTCTATATTGTAGAATAATAGTGAAGACATCAAAACTATGAAATAACACATATGGAATCATGTAGTAAGCAAAAAAGTGTTAAACAAATCAAAATATATTTTATATTTGAGATTCTTCAAAGTAGCCACCCTTTAACTTGATGACAGCTTTGCACACTCTTGGCATTCTCTCAACCAGCTTCATGAGGTAGTCACCTGGAATGCATTTCAGTTAACAGCTGTGCCTTGTTAAAAGTAAATTTGTGGAATTTCTTTCCTTCTTAATGCGTTTGAGCCAATCAGTTGTGTTGTGACAAGGTAGGGCTGGTATAAAGAAGATAGCCCTATTTGGTAAAAGACCAAGTCCATATTATGGCAAGAACAGCTCAAATAAGCAAAGATAAACGACAGACCATCATTACTTTAAGACATGAATGTCAGTCAATGCAGAACATTTCAAGAACTTTAAAAGTTTTTCAAGTGCAGTTGCAAAAACTATCAAGTGCTATGATGAAACTGGCTCTCATGAGGACCGCCACAGGAAAGGAAGACACAGAGATACCTCTGCTGCAGAGGATAAGTTCATTAGAGTTAACTGCACCTCAGATTGCAGCCCAAATAAATGCTTCACAGAGTTTAAGTAACAGACACATCTCAACATCAACTGTTCAGAGGAGACTGCATGAATCAGTCCTTCATGCTCGAATTGCTGCATACAACTGCTCGGCATCTGCCCGTAAGGCGCTACAGAGGGTAGTGCGTACGGCCCAGTACATCACTGGGGCCAAGCTTCCTGCCATCCAGGACCTATATAATAGGTGATGTCAGAGGTAAGCCCAAAAAATTGTCAGAGACTCCAGTCCCATAGTCATATACTGTTTTTTCTGCTACCGCATGGCAAGTGGTACCGGAGCACCAAGTCTAGGACTAAAAGGCTCCTTTATAGCTTCTCCCCCCAAGCCATAAGACTGCTGAACAATTAATAAAATGGCCACCGGACTATTTACATTGACCCCCTCCATTTGTTTTGTACACTGCTGCTACTCGCTGTTTATTATCTCATGCATAGTCACTTCACCCCTACCTACATGTACAAATTATCCTTCCTCCTCCCTCTCTCTCCCTACTCCCCTCTTCTACCTTCCCACTCATCTCCTCCCTCTCTCCTCTTCCTACTCTCCATCCTCCTACTCTCTCCCTTCCTACCTCAATCTCCCCCTCTCTCCCTCTCCCTACCTCCATCCTCTCCCTCTCCCTCTAATCCCCTCCTTCCTCTCACCTCCATCTCTCCCTCTCTCCTCTTCCCTACCTCCAATCCCCACTCCTCTCCTCCTCTCCTCTCCTACCTCTCATCCCCTCCTCCTTCCTCTCCTCTCCCTACTCCCTCCTCCCCCCACCCCCCCTCCCCCCCCCCCCTCTCCTTCTCCCTACTCCATCCTCCTCCCTCTCTCCTCTCGCTACCTCCATCCTCCTCCCTCTCTCCTCTTCCTACCTCCATCCCCTCCCCTCTCTCATCTTTCCTACCTCCATCCTCTCCCTCTCTCCTACTCCTACCATCCATCCTCTCCCTCTCTCCTCTCCCTCCTCCATCCTCCTCCCTCTCTCCTCTCCCTATCTCCTCTACCTCCCATCCTCCCCCCTCTCTCCTCTCCCTACCTCCATCCTCCTCCCTCTCTCCTCTTCCTACCTCCATCCTCCTCCCTCTCTCCTCTTCCTACCTCCATCCTCCTCCCTCTCTCCTCTCCCTACCTCCATCCTCCTCCCTCTCTCCTCTTCCTACCTCCTCCTACCTCTCCTCCTCTCCTCCTCCTCCCCCTCTCTCTCCTTCCTCCCCCCATCCTCCTCCCTCTCTCCTCTTCCCTACCTCCATCCTCCTCCCTCTCTCCTCTCCCTACCTCCATCCTCCTCCCTCTCTCCTCTTCCTACCTCCATCCTCCTCCCTCTCTCCTCTTCCTACCTCCATCCTCCTCCCTCTCTCCTCTCCCTACCTCCATCCCTCCTCCCTCTTCCCTTCCTCTCTCCTCTCCCCTACCTCCATCCTCCTCGGCCTCTCTCACTCATCCTACCTCAACCCCTCCTCCCTCTCTCCTCTTCCACCTCCATCCTCCTCCCTCTCCCCTCTCCCTACCTCCCTCCTCCCTCTCCCCTCTCCCTACCTCCATCCTCCACCCTCTCTCCTCTTCCTACCTCCATCCTCCTCCCTCTCTCCTCTTCCTACCTCCATCCTCCTCCCTCTCTCCTCTCCCTACCTCCATCCTCCTCCCTCTCTCCTCTCCCTACCTCCATCCTCCTCCCTCTCTCTCCTCCCCTACCTCCATCCTCCTCCCTCTCTCCTCTTCCTACCTCCATCCTCCTCCCTCTCTCCTCTCCTACCTCCATCCTCCTCCCTCTCCCCTCTCCCTACCTCCTTCCTCCCTCTCCCCTCTCCCTACCCTCCACGCTCCTCCCTCTTCTCCTCTTCCTACCTCCATCCTTCCTCCTCCCCTCTCTCCTCTTCCTACCTCCATGCCTCCTCCCCTCTCCTCCCTCTCCCTACCTCCATCCTCCTCTCCATCTCATCCTCTCTCCTACCTCCATCCTCCTCCCTCTCCTCCTCCTCCTCTATCCTACCTCCATCTCCTCCCTCTCTCCATCTCCCTACCATCCATCCTCCTCCCTTACCTCTCCTCTCCCTACCTCCATCCCCCTCCCTATCTCCTCTCTCCTACCTCCATCCTCTCCTCCCTACTCTACCTCTTCTACCCCCATCCTCCTCTTCCCTCTCTCCTCTCTCCTACCTCCATCCTCCTCCCTCTCTGTCCTCTCCTCTTCCACCTCCATCCCTCCTCCTCTCTCCTCCTCTTCCTACTCTCCACCTCCTCCCCTCCTCCTCGTCCCTACCTCCATCCTCCTCCCTCTCTCCTCTCCCTACCTCCATCCTCATCCCTCTCTCCTCTTCCTACCGTCCATCCTCCTCCCTCCTCCTCCTCTTCCTACCTCCATCCTCCTCCCTCTCTCTCCTCTTCCTACCTACCATCCTCCTCCCTCTCTCTCCTCTCCCTACCTCCATCCTCCTCCCTCTCTCCTCCTACCTCCATATCTCCTCTATCCGTCCACTCCTCCCTCCTCCCTCTCCTCCATCCTCCTCTCCTACCTCCATCCTCCCTACCTCTCTCCTCGTCTTCCTACCTCCATCCTCCTCTCCTCTCTCCTCCTCCCTACCTCCATCCCTCCTCCTCTCTCTCTACCATCCATCCTCATCCCTCTCTCTCACCTCCCTCTCCTCCCTCATCCATCCTATCCCCTCTTCTCCTCGTCCTCTCCCTAACACTCCATCCTCCTCCCTCTCATCCTCCTCTCCGACTCCATCCTCCTCCCTCTCTCCTCTTCCTACCTTCCATCCCTCCTCCTCTCTCCTCGTCCCTACTCCTCCCCTCTCCCTTCTCCTCTTTCCCTCTCCTCCTCTCTCCCTTCCACCTCCATCTCCTCCCTCTCTCCTCTCCCTACCTCCATCCTCCGCCCTCTCTCCTCTTCCTAACCTCCATCCTCCTCTCCCTCTCCTCTCTCCTACTCCTCCTCCTCCTCTCTCTCTCCCTATTACCTCCATCCTCCTCCCTCTCTCCTTTTTCCTCTCCTCTCCTCCTCCTCCCTCTCTCCTTTCCTACCCTCCATCCTCCTCCCTCTCCCTCCCCTACCTCCATCCTCCTCCCTCTCTCCTCTCTACCTACCTCCATCCTCCTCCCTCTCTCCTCTTCCTACCTCCATCCTCCTCCCTCTCTCCTCTTCTACCTCCATCCTCCTCCCTCTCTCCTCTTCCTACCTCCATCCTCCTCCCTCTTCTCCGCTCCTCCTCACCTCTCTCCTCCCTCTCTTCCTCTCCTACCTCCATCCTCCTCCCTCTCCTCTTCCACCTCCTCCTTCTCTCCCTCTCTCCCCTCTTCCTACCTCCATCCTCCTCCCTCTCTCCTCTTCCTACCTCCATCCTCCTCCCTCTCTCCTCTTCCTACCTCCATCCTCCTCCCTCTCCCCTCTCCCTACCTCCATCCTCCTCCCTCTCTCCTCTTCCTACCTCCATCCTCCTCCCTCTCTCCTCTTCCTACCTCCATCCTCCTCCCTCTCTCCTCTTCCTACCTCCATCCTCCTCCCTCTCTCCTCTCCCTACCTCCATCCTCCTCCCTCTCTCCTCTTCCTACCTCCATCTCCTCCCTCTCTCCTATCCTACCTCAATCCTCCTCCGCTTCCTCTTCCTACCTCCATCCTCCTCCCTCTCCCACTCCCTACCTTCCCTTCCTCCCTCTCTCCTCCTCATCCCTACCTCCATCCTCCCCTCTCTCCTCTTCTACCTCATCCTCCTCCACCTCACTCCTTCTCTTCCTACCTCCACCTCCCTCCCCTCTCCTCTCCCCTAACCTCCATCCTCCTCCCTCTCTCCTCCTCTCCGTACCTCCATCCTCTCCTCTCTCCTCTCCCTACCTCCATCCTCCACTCCCTCTCTCCTCTTCCTACCTCCATCCTCCTCACCTCTCATCCTCTCCTACCTCCAATCCTCCTCCCTCTCTCCGCTGCCCTACCCTCCATCCTCCTCCCTCTCTCCTCTCCTACCTCATCCTCCTCCTCTCGTCCCTCTACTCCATCCTCCTACCTCTCTCCTCTTCCTACCATCCTCCTCCTCCCTCCTCCTCTCCCTACCTCCATCCTCCTCCCTCTCTCCTTCCCACCTCCACCTCCTCCCTCTCTCCTCTCCCAACCTCCAATCGTCCTCCCTCTCTCCTCTTCTACTCCATCCTCCTCCCGTCTCTCCTCTCCTACCTCCATCCTCCTCCCTCTCCTCCTCTCCTAACTCATTCCTCCTCCTCTCCTCCCTCTTCCTACCTCATTCCATCCTTCTACCTCTCTCTCTCTTCCTACCTCCATCTCTCCTCCTCTCTTCCTCTTCCACCTCCTCCTCCTCCCTCTCTCCTCTTCCTACCTCCATCCTCCTCCCTCTGCTCTCTACTTCCTACCTCCCTATCCTCCTCCTCTCTCCCCTTCTCCCTACCTCCATCCTCCTCCTCTCCTCCTCTTCTACCTCCATCCTCCTCCCTCTCTCCTCTCCTACCTCCATCCTCCTCCCTCTCTCCTCTTCCTACCTCCATCCTCCTCCTTCTCTCCTCTCCTACCTCCATCCTCCTCCCTCTCTCCTCTTCCTACCTCCATCCTCCTCCCTCTCCCCTCTTCCTACCTCCATCCTCCTCCTACCTCCATCCTCCTCCTCTCTCCTCTTCCTACCTCCATCCGTCCCATCTCCCTCCGTCCTCTCCTCCCTACTCTCCTCTCCCTCCTCCATCCTCCTCCTCTCTCCTCTTCCTACCTCCATCCTCCTCCCTACTCCTCCTCCTCCTTACCACCTCCAATCCTCCTCCTCTCTCTCCTCTTCCTACCTCCATCCTCCTCCCTCTCTCCTCTTCACTACACTCCATCCTCCTCCCTCCTCCTCTTCTAACCTCCATCCTCCTCCCTCTCTCCTCTTCCTACCTCCCTCCTCCTTCCCCCTCCCTACCTCTCCTCCTCCCTCTCTCCTCTCCCTACCTCCATCCTCCTCCCTCTCTCCTCTTCCTACCTCCATCCTCCTCCCTCTCTCCTCTTCCTACCTCCATCCTCCTCCCTCTCTCCTCTTCCTACCTCCATCCTCCTCCCTCTCTCCTCTCCCTACCTCCATCCTCCTCCTCCCCCTCTCCGCTCCTCCTCCCTTCCTCCTCCCTCTCTCCTCTCCCTACCTCCATCCTCCTCCCTCTCTCCTCTTCCTACCTCCATCCTCCTCCCTCTCTCCTCTCCCTACCTCCATCCTCCTCCCTCTCTCCTCTTCCTACCTCCATCCCCCTCCCTCTCTCCTCTTCCTACCTCCATCCCCTCCCTCTCTCCTCTTCCTACCTCCATCCTCTCCCTCTCCCCTTCTCCCTACCTCCCTCCTCCTCTCCCCTCTCCCTACTCCATCCTCCCTCCCTCTCTCCTCTTCCTACCTCATCTCCTCCCTCTCTCCTCTTCCTACCTCCATCCTCCTCCCTCTCTCCTCTCCCTACCTCCATCCTCCTCCCTCTCTCCTCTTCCTACCTCCATCCTCCTCCCTCTCTCCTCTTCCTACCTCCATCCTCCTCCCTCTCTCCTCTCCTACTCCTCTCCTCCCTCTCTCCTCTTCCTACCTCCCTCCTCCCTCTCCCCTCTCCCTACCTCCATCCTCCTCCCTCTCTCCTCTCCCTACCTCCATCCTCCTACCTCTCTCCTCTTCCTACCTCCATCCTCCTCCCTCTATCCTCTTCCTACCTCCATCCTCCTCCCTCTCTCCTCTCCCTACCTCCATCCTCCTCCCTCTCTCCTCTCCCTACCTCCATCCTCCTCCCTCTCTCCTCTCCCTACCTCCATCCTCCTCCCTCTTCATCCTCTCCCTACCTCCATCCTCCTCCTCTCTCCTCTTCCTACCTCCATCCTCCTCCCTCTCTCCTCTCCCTACCTCCATCCTCCTCCCTCTCTCCTCTTCCTACCTCCATCCTCCTCCCTCTCTCCTCTTCCTACCTCCATCCTCCTCCCTCTCTCCTCTTCCTACCTCCATCCTCCTCCCTCTCCCCTCTCCCTACCTCCCTCCTCCCTCTCCCCTCTCCCTACCTCCATCCTCCTCCCTCTCTCCTCTTCCTACCTCCATCCTCCTCCCTCTCTCCTCTTCCTACCTCCATCCTCCTCCCTCTCTCCTCTCCTACCTCCATCCTCCTCCCTCTCTCCTCTTCCTACCTCCATCCTCCTCCCTCTGTAAGACAAATATAATTTGCTGTCCATTCGCTCTCCTCCTCAACAAACAACATCCATCTCTAGCTCTGCTTTGATGTTCTGTTCCCTCTGTTTCCAATCTCTCTGTGAGCTAGGGTGGTAGAGGGATGGGGGCTGGAGGGGGGAGGAGAGGAGAGAGGAGAGATTGCCTGTCTGTTCTGACCCACAACCTTTCTCTAATGGGAAACTGGCCCTTGTTAAACTTTTCCAATTACTAAGAGAAGATGTCGAGAGCGGGGCTGTTGTTTACTACACTCTGTTATTGACAATGTGGCCTGGACAGAGACAGGTGATAGAGGGAGTAATTGGGAGATAAGTAGGGTTCTCTCTGTCACTCCCTTTTCACTTGGCTCCCTCTCTCTCCCTGACCCTGTTAACATTTGGATTGGCTCTAATTGGATTGTTTGTGTTTCTGTGTGTGAGTGGGTGAGTCTGTGTGTGTGTGTGTGTGTGTGTGTGTTTAAGCCAAAAACAGTGTGTATGTATTCATATGTGTGTGTGTGTGTGTGTGTGTGTGTGTGTGTGTGTGTGTGTGTGTGTGTGTGTGTGTGTGTGTCTGTATCTGTGTCTGTGTCTGTGTCTGTGTCTGCGTGTGTGTCTGTGTCTGTGTCTGTGTCTGCGTGTGTGTCTGTGTCTGTGTCTGTGTCTGCGTGTGTGTCTGTGTCTGCGTGTGTGTCTGTGTCTGTGTCTGTGTCTGCGTCTGCGTCTGTGTCTGCGTCTGCGTGTGTGTCTGCGTCTGTGTCTGCGTGTGTGTCTGTGTCTGTGTCTGCGTGTGTGATAATAATTTGACTGGTTGACTGGGTTAGGAAATTCCATGGAAAGAATGTATCAGACCTATCATTTGGAGAGCTCTCCGTTTATTTTCTGATGGATTACGTCCCAAATCATTTTTTTTTTAAATGTTAAAATGTTTTGAATGAGCAAGTTGTTTGTTATTTTGTGGGATAGGTTAGAGGTGGTGGAGAGAGACAGATGGAGAGATACTGTATGTGTTAAAGCCACAGAGGGAGAGAAAGCGAAAAAAGGGGGATTTTTTGGGTGTTTAATGTAATGTCTTACTGTACTGGGCCGTACTGTACTGACTTTGATTGGGATCATAGCTGGATGAACACACAGTGATTCAGCAGCTCCTTGTATGTCTGTGTGTGTGCCTCTCTCCATTGATTTGGGTCTGTGAGTGTACTAGTGTGTAAAGGAGAATGTGTGTGTGCCTCTCTCCATTGATTTGGGTCTGTGAGTGTACTAGTGTGTAAAGGAGAATGTGTGTGTGCCTCTCTCCATTGATTTGGGTCTGTGAGTGTACTAGTGTGTAAAGGAGAATGTGTGTGTTTCTGTAAAGCAAGTGTTTTTTCTATTTCTTTGCTTGAGGCCAAATACAGTCTGCTTAGATGTAGATCAGTTCACACAAACACATTGCTAGACAGCCATTTTCAAGTCTTGCCATAGATTTTCAAGCCAATTTAAGTCAAAACTGTAACTCTGCCACTTGGTAAGCAACTCCAGTGTATATTTGGCCTTGTGTTTTAGGTTGTTGTCCTGCTGAAAGGTGAATTTGTCTCTCAGTGTCTGTTGGACAGCAGACTGAACCAGGTTTTTACTCTAGGATTTTGCTTGTGCTTAGTTCTATTCCATTTAAGTTTTCCTAAAAAGCATTAAACTCTGCAACTGTTTTAAAGTCACCATTGGCCTCATGGTGAAATCCCTGAGCTGTTTCCTTCCTCTCCGGCAACTGGGTTAAAAAGGACGCCTGTATCTTTGTGGTGACTGGATGTATTTATACACTATCCAAAGTGTAATGAATAACTTCAAAATGCTCAAAGCGCTATTCAATGTCTGCTTTTTTTATATAGGTGCCCTTCTTTGCGAGGCATTGGAAAACCTCCCTGGTCTTTGTGGTTGAATCTGTGTTTGAAATTCACTGCTTGAATGAGAGATAATTCATGTATTCTTCATGTTAAACACGATTATTGCACACAGAGTGAGTTCACGCAACTTATTATGTGACTTGTTAAGCAAATTTTCACTCCTGAACTTATATGGGCTTGACATAACAAAGGGGTTGAATACTTATTGACTCAAGACATTTCAGCTTTTCATTTTTAATTCATTTGTAAACATTTCTAAAAAAAGAATTCCACTTTGACATTATGGGGTATTGTGTGTAGGCCAGTGACAAAATATCGCAGTGTAATCCATTTTAAATTCAGGCTGTAACACAACAAAATGTGGAAAAAGTCAAGGGCTATGAATATGTTCTGAAGGCACTGTATACATGTATAACTAGACACTACGCATGACTACTCACATGATGTTCACAGTAGATTAATAACAACGAAAAAACATTACAAACATTGTGTTGCCATGGCAACGTGCTACATTAATTGCCATAGCAACTCAGATGATTAATTACCTGCTGTTTTCCGTAGATGCAGGGTTGCTTGGGAAATGGTGTCTCAGGCAGCCAGTGCGTGTGTTTGCGTGCATGCGTGCATGCGTGTGTGTGTGTGTGTCTGCCGGCCAGTAAGAGAGACATTATGCTATCTCTGACAGTGCAGCTTGTCAGGTGGAGTGTGTGTGGGTGGGGTGGGCAGGGAAGGGAGCAATGAGGAGACTCTCACCTCTGCAGCTTACCGCCACACTCAGACATATCTCTTTCTCAGACATATACCTTCCTCTATCTTTCTTTCCTCTCCCTTCCTCCCTTTATCTCCCTCTTCCTCTCTCCTCCTTGCTCTTGCAATTTCCCACTCCCCCTCCCTCCTCTCGCCTCGCCTCTCCCTCCATCTCTCTAGATGGCGCCGTATTGGATGGCCACCGTTTTGCAAGTGCCGACCCAACTTCGCTATTTAGTGATTATTTTGTTGTTCATTTTTTTTTTTTTTTTTTTTAATCCCATTTTCTCCCCAATTTTCGTGGTATCCAATCGCTAGTAATTACTACCTTGTCTCATCGCTACAACCCCGTACGGGCTCGGGAGAGACGAAGGTCGAAAGCCATGCGTCCTCCGAAGCACAACCCAACCAGCCGTACTGCTTCTTAACACAGCGCGCCTCCAACCCGGAAGCCAGCCGCACCAATGTGTCGGAGGAAACAACGTGTACCTGGCCCCCTTGGTTGGCGCGCACTGCGCCCGCCCGCCACAGGAGTCGCTGGAGCGCGATGAGACAAGGATATCCCTACCGCCAAACCCTCCCTAACCCGGACGACGCTATGCCAATTGTGCGTCGCCCCACGGACCTCCCGGTCGCGGCCGGCTGCGACAGAGCCTGGGCGCGAACCCAGAGACTCTGGTGGCGCAGTTAGCACTGCGATGCAGTGCCCTAGACCACTGCGCCACCCGGGAGGCCCCATTTTTACTTTATTTTCAAGAAATGTATCCGCTATTATTTCTCACAACTGACAAGAACAGCAGTTACTTACCCCAATTCCGGCTTAAACCCTGTGCTCTCTCTGTAAATTCCGACCCAATTTTCGTGCTACCCAAGAGGAAACACTGCCGTTAAAAAGGCAATAGGGGGGTAATGCCGGTGAGATTAAGGCGAAGGGAAAACCAGCCACTTCTTCCCTCCATTCTACTGGCCAATGTGCAGTCACTCGATAATAAGATGGACGACCTCCGACAACGGCTTTTTTTAAAACATGGCTCTCGGACAAGATGTATCCAACTCGATGGATTCGCCATTCACCGGGCGGACAGGATGGTGGAGTCGGGGAAATTGAGGGGGGAGGGGTTTGTTTCTACATCAACACCAACTGGTGTGCTATCTCTAGTGCGGTGTAAGTGTCGACTCACTGTTCACCCGTCTTGGAATATGGTCAAATGTCGACTCTTCTACCTCTGAGGTAGTTTTCAGCTGTTATCGTGGCTGTTGTATACATTCTACCTCAGGACAAGAAAAATAACAAGCTGGCACTTAATGAACTGTACAAGGCTATAAAATAAGCAAGAAAACCTACATTCAGAGGCTGCTTTTCTGGTTGCCGGTGATTTTAACTCTGCATCACTAAGACATGTGATGCTTAACTTCCATCAACACGTCTTCAATGCAACTAGGGGCGATAAAGTCCTAGACCACTGTTATTCTACCCACAAGCAAGCATACAACCCACAAGCAAGCCCTCCCTCGTCTGCCTTTCGGCAAATCAGATCATGATTCCGTACTCCTGCTTCCTGTTAACAAGCACAAACTCAAACAGGAAGTACCCATGACTCGCTCCATTGAGAAATGGTCACCAGAATCCAGAGGTGTGGACTCGAGTCACATGACTTGGAACTATCACAAATATGGTGACTTGCAACTCGACTTTGACTTTAAGACCAATGACTCGTGGCTTAACTTGGACTTGAGCCTTTTGACTCGAACTGACTTGATACCCTCCCCAAGCCCAAATAATAAAAATGATGCTATTAAAAAAAGTGTGCAGCGCATCAACTCTTCATTTAACGGATTACAGTTTGAATCGGACAGTAGCCAATCAAATTGTGCCAGCTGAGAAACAGTTGAGCGTGGCAGTGCAGAGGAACGTCGTCGGGTGAATTCAGATGGAGCCCTTGGAAAGATGATACATAAAATTATTATTTTCAGATATGAAGACTACACTGTAGTCATCAAAAAAACGGATTGCAACTTGCAAAACATGCAGTAAGAAAGTTACAGACGGAGGCGCAACAACTTCCGACTTTGTTCGACATTTGAAGCTGCACAAAGAACGGTAAGTCATGGCTAATATAGCCGACAGCTATATATAACTTTGCTAGTGTAGCATGTAGGCTAACGTAACGTTAAATCAATGAGCCTACTCACTATCAGTCAGTGCGAGAACGTGATCATTGCACCCAAGATTGTGCTACAACTGGCTAGGGAGTTGGTAGCCTAAATCCTGCCTGATGTTACTGCTGATCCTGAAACCATTGACATACGTTAGCCTACTGTAACCACACACAGAGAGGGGGTGTGTGTGTGTATGTGTGTGTTAAGGTTGGGCGATTGTGTACAAGCCTACATCCTACATCGCCCGATTGCGCCCCATAGCGATCCTCAATAGTCGATCGCAATGGAGGGGGGGGGGGGGGGGGGTCTTTCTCATGGCTACCCATGTATTTCCATGGAAATATAAAGTTTATTTGGAAAGTAATAAATATATATATTTTTAAAAGCATTCATGATTTGCGTAAATGTAATATACTAACTATTACTCTTGTTAAAAATATGAAATGGTATTACATTTGGTGAAGAGCACATTATGACTTGAAACTCAAAGTTTAGGACTTGAGACTTGACTCGGACTTGCCTGTCTTGACTTTTTTAAATGTACCTTTATTTAACTAGGCAAGTCACTTATGAACAAATTCTTATTTTCAAAGACAGCCTAGGAACAGTGGATTAACTGCCTTGTTCAGGGGCAGAACGACAGATGTTAACTTTGTCAGCTCGGGGATTTGATCTTGCAACCGTTCGGTTACTAGTCCAACGCTCTAACCACTAGGCTACCTGCCACCCCATGGGACCTGGGACTTGAGTGCTAAGACTTGAGACTTACTTGTGAAAACAAGTAAAACAATGACTTGGTCTCACCTCTGCCAGAATCAGAGATGATGCTACAGGACTGCTTTGCTAGCGCTGATTTGAATATGTTTAGAGACTACACGATAACACTGAGCTAACCACCTCCGTCACCAGCCTCATTAGAAAATGTATCGGTGATGTTATACCCACAGTAAGGGTTCGCTCCTTCCCCAATCAAAAGCCCTGGATTAACACAGAAGGTCAGCGTTTAAACCGAAGGACAGGGCTACCGCACCGAGATCAATCACAGACAACCCTGAGGCTACGGCCGAAGACAGGAACAAGATGTCCCACTATGACCTCCGCAGAGTCATCAAACGAGCAAAAGGACACTATAGGAATAAGTTGGAATCATACTACAGAGGCTCCGAATCCCGCGACATGTGACAGGGGCTACAGTCCATTACGGATTACAAAGGAAGACCCAACAGTGATCTACCCAACGATGCCTCTCAACCAGATGATCTCAATGTACGCATTGAAAGAAAATGTGTGCCGGGTGTGAGGGCCGTCACCAACCCAGAGGATTGGGTGATCTCGCTCTTCGGGGTCGACGTGAGAAAGTTCTTTAATCAGGTCAACACCCGCAAGGTCACGGGGCGCGACGGTATTCCAGGGTGTGTTCTCAGACCATGAGCAGAACAGCTGGCAGGCATATTCACAGTAATTTTCAACCTCTCCTTGTCCCAGTCTGTAATCCCCACATGTTTTAAGATGACCACCATCATTCCTGTTCCCAAGAACTCTAAGGCTTCATGCCACAATGACTACCGCCCTGTAGCACTCACATCTGTAATCATGAAGTGCTTTGAGAGGCTGGTTATGGCACACATTAACCACCATCCCAGATGGACACACTTCTATTTGCATACCGCCCCAACAGATCCACAAATGACGCAATCTCAATTGCTCTCCACACTGCCCTCACCCACTACAGCTCAGCGTTCAACACCACTGTCCCCTCCAAGCTCATCACCAAGCTTAGGACTCTGGGCCACGCTGACCCTCAACACAGGGGCCCCACAGGGGTGTGTGCTTAGTCCCTTCCTGTATTCCCTGTTGAACCACGACTGTGTGACCACACACAACTAAAGTTTGGCATGGGCCCTCAAATCCTCAAAAGGTTCTACAGCATTGAGAGCATCTTGACTGGCTGCATCACTGCCTGTTATGGCAATAGCACCGCCCTCGATTGCTTGGCGCTACAGAGGGTGGTGCGGACAGCCCAGTACATCACTGAGACCGAGCTCCCTGCCATCCAGGACATCTATATCAGGCGGTGTGGTAGGAAGGCCAGGAAAATCATTAAAGACTCCAACCACCCAAGCCATAGACTATTCTCCCTGCTTCCGCAAGCGGTACCAGTGCATCAAGTCTGGCACCAACAGGCTCTTGAACAGCTTCTATCCCCAAGCAATAAGTGATAAATAGCTAACACAATAGCTTCACGGACTATCTGAGTTAACCATGTATCTTTATTGACTTTTTATTTGTGCATTGTCTCTATTCACACTCACACTCACACACACACACACACACACACACACACACACACACACACACACACACACACCACACACAACACCACCACACAACACACACACACACACACACACACACTCACTCCATCATCTGCTCAGTCACACATAATGTGCACATAATCGGTCTGTAAAATAATCAGAAATAGAGTACACAAACAGAAGCCTGCTTGTGAACGTTTCATTGATTTCCAGGAAGCTTTTGATTTTGTAAATAGGGATCTTTTAGCCCATAGTTTGTTAAAGACAGGGGTTGATGGGACATTTTATCACGCAATCGAGTCTCTTTACAAAGTACCAATTGCTTGTGTGCGTGTTAATGAATCTCGTACAGATTGGTTTCCCACACCCTCGGGTGTAAAACAAGGAGACACCTTATCACCGACTTTGTTTGCTTTGTTTATAAATGATTTGGCAAAAGAAATTAAACAGTTAAAAATTGGAGTAAGACATGATGATGAAATGCTAAGTATCCTTTTATATGCTGATGATATTATTTTGATGGCAGAAACTGAACAAGACCTGCAGAACATGTTATTATGTGCAGTCAATTGGCGTAAAAGATGGAGACTCATGATCAACCAGACTAAAACACAGATAATGCATTTGGGGCGGCGGGTAGCCTAGTGGTTAGAGCAGTGGGCTAGCAACTGAAAGGTTGCACGATCAAATCCCTGAGCTGACAAGGTGAAAATCTGTCATTCTGCCCTTGAACAAGGCAGTTAACCCGCTGTCATTGAATTAAGAATTTGTCTTTAACTAAATTGACTAGTTAAATAAAGGTAAAACAATCTACTAAGAAAAGTGTTTTTCAGTTTACTTGAGTTTACCAGCAATTATAAATATTTGGGAATTTTTATTAATGAACATATGACCTTTCTATATGGAACATCTGCCCTGGCCGACTCAGGAAGTAGAGCTCTTGGGGGAGTTCTAGGAAGAACAAAACCACTCAAAGATATTGGTTATGCCACGTATTACAAACTGTATCAGACATGTGTGTGTCCTGTTCTGGACTATTCAGCAGGAGTGTGGGTTGCTAAGAGGTATCTCAAAAACAAACATGTCCATAACAGAGCAGTACGTTGCTTTTTAGGTGTCCAAAAGTTTTCACCTATACTTGCAATAACTGGGGACATAAGCTGTGAACCCTGTGAGGTGAGATGGAAGGCGTGTATGGTGAGACTATGGAATAGACTGTTGGATATGCCAACTGCCAGAATAGCTAGTAAAGTTTTTCAATGGGATCTATCCATAGGGGGAGCCTGGGAAACTGAAATGTCTGACCTTTTTCAACAGTCCGACAGTGAACATCTGTACGAAAACCAAATGAAGGGAGACTGATATGGTTAAAAAAAAACTTTGATGCAATATGAAAAAGAATGGGTGGGTGGAGGAGATGAATCATAAACCCAAATTGAGAACCTTTCCTTTGATTAAGGGTGGATTTCTGTGTGAGGGATACAGTACCAGTCAAAAGTTTGGACACACCTACTTATTCAAGGGCTTTTCTTGTTTTTGCATTGTAGAATAATAGTGAAGAAATCAAAACAATGAAATAACACATATGGAATCATGTATTAACCAAAAAAGTGTTATTTTAGATTCTTCAAAGTAGCCACCCTTTGCCTTGATGACAGCTTTGCACACTCTTGGCATTCTCTCAATTAGCTTCACCTGGAATGCTTTTCCAACCATCTTGAAGGAGTTCCCCACACTTGTTGGCTGCTTCACTCTGTGGTCCAACTCATCCCAAACCATCTCAATTTGGTTGAGGTCGGGTGATTGTGGAGGCCAGGTCATCTGATACAGCACTCCATCACTCTCCTTCTTGGTCAAATAGTCCTTACAAAGCCTGGAGGTGTGTTGGATCATTGTCCTGTTGAAAAATAAATGATTGTCCCACTAAGTGCAAACCAGATGGGATGGCGTATCGCTGCAGAATCCTGTGGTAGCCATGCTGGTTAAGTGTGTCTTGAATTCTAAATAAATCTCTGACAGTGTCACCAGCAAAGCTTATTGGTGTCCTTCAGTAGGGGTTTCTTTCAAATCAAACTTTATTTGTCACATGTGCCGAATACAACAAGTGTAGACCTTACCGGGAAATGCTTACTTACAAGCCCTTAACCAACAATGCAGTTCAAGAAAGAGTTAAGAAAATATTTACCAAATAAATTAAAGTAAAAAATGATAAAATAACAATAATGAGACTATATACAGGGGGTACTGGTACCGAGTCAATGTGCGGGGGTACAGGTTAGTCGAGG